>NC_092093.1:8906328-8939634 GCF_045679555.1 Salvelinus alpinus | reverse complement strand
TATTATTATTGTTGTTTATCATTCCAAATAGTAATGGTATGGGTGGTAATGGTAATGATAGCAGTTTAATGATGGTGGTGGTGGTAGTGGTGCATTACACCATACATTACATTCGATTATTGACTGTTACCATTTTATTGTTACTATTTTTATATTTAATTTTGTATTATTATTTACTGCCATTCTATATTATTATTTGTCATTGTTTTAATTGTATTACAATGTATATTGTATACATTGTTCCTTTGGCAATATTGACACAATGTTTTTCATGCCAATAAAGCAGCTTGAATTTGAATTTGAGAGATAGAGAGAGAGAGAGAGAGAGAGAGAGAGAGAGAGGTCACGATCAGATGAGCTCCTGCATTTTTCAGCATTTTCTTTAAAAAAGATACATTTAGAGTTAGATAAACTTGGATTTTTTGTCAGGAACACATACAGGATGCTACCCTCTACAACATAACCCTCACTTCAAATCAAAACTCGAAACCTACAACCTGATTTTGGACGGAATTACAGAATCACCTGAAAAGTTCACAAATACCAAGGATTAATTATTCTATACAGCAAATTCTCTGGAAAACAACAGAAACCTGAGAACACCACCCAACCTGGAACTGAGTGAGTAATGTTTAGTCTGAAACTATATTCTATTTCCAAAAGTCAAGAAGAATAATACATGACATTACTTTATAAGGACTGAATAGTAACATAACTCTGCCAAGCTTGATACAACTTCATCTAGCACTTAAGTGTCAAGTGAGAGGTGTCAAAGCCCATTAGCCCAACAATGGCAGGAGAGTCGAATAGTCTACCCCAACCAAATGGAGAGGCCTTAGAAGCTGCCTCCCGCTGTTCAGAGGTAATTAAAATACAGTACCCTGTCATTGTAAAGAATGATAAGGCAAGAAAAGATCACAAAATGAAGCTCCTTATGGAAAATCAAGAGACACTTTTTGCTGACTATTACAAAAATGGGAACATCAGCAACCTTATCTTCTACACAAACCATCCAGTGGCATGGCACAGTGCTATATTAGCACACTACCCCTTTGTTAAGAGAGGGGGGGTTAACGAGGGGTGGAAACTCAGGATACTTGACAACGAGGACTCTGAGTCAGCTAATATAAATCTATATAAGTCTGGAACAGTAATGGTACAGGGCAATCACAAACAGTTTCAGCTGGACTTTCACCAAATCAAAGAATTAGCCCAGCAGGAGAAGCTCTCCCTTGATAAAGATACCCCCACCCCAAGCGGGTCAGACCAGACGTCTTCATCATATAACCACACAGACGAGCAACCCTCAGCAGACAGTCAACCTCCCAGTATAGAGTACTTCTCCCTCATTGAAATGAAGGATAAATTCACCCAGCTGGAGGTAAGGCAGGTGGAGCTGGAACAGCAGGTGATCACACTCCAGTCAGCACAGACCCAGACAACAGTCCAGCACAACAACACCCCCTTAACCAGACCTGGAGAGCCGGAGGTGGAGAAAGACATATCTGCACTATGGACAGTGGTGAGACAACATCAACAGGAGAAAGAGCAGGAGCAGGAGAAGAACAGAGCACTAGAGGAGAGGATCAGACTACAGGAGGAGAGGGAGAGGGGGATGGAGGAGAGGATCAGACTACAGGAGGAGAGGGAGAAGGGGATGGAGGAGAGGATCAGACTACAGGAGGAGAGATTGAGGGGGATGGCATGTGACAGAGAACAACCCACTAGGGAGGTGGCCATCCCCACAGAGACGCCAGCAGAACAGCCCACCTCAGCACCCGAAAAAAGTCTCGACACCACAGCAGAACAGTCCACACCAGACCCTGACCATAGAAACGACATCACAACAGAACAGACAAAAGAAAAACCCCAAGCCCAGCAGCTCTCACCCCCTCTGAGCACCCCCCCTGTCAGCCACCCTGATAGCCCTCCTGACAACCCCCCACACCCACTGAGGACAAACACAAGACACAGATTGTCCTTCTTATGGACTCAATGGGAAATATATAGAAGAAAAAAAACTTTTTCCCAAACACAGTGTGTCTAAACTCTGGTGTCCAAACACCCAGCGCGCCCTAGACCTTCTGTCTGAGGACAAACTAGGCTCACCTAGCCACATAATAATACACACAGGCACAAACGACCTGAGAGCACAGCAGGAAAGGGTGGCCACAGCACTGAAGGGAGTGATCGAAAAAGCTTCTTCTACTTTCCCCAACGCACAAGTGGTTATCTCCACCCTGCTACCACGAAAAGACTTCCACCCTGCTACAATACAGCGGGTAAACGCAAGCATCTCCCGTGACTGTGCCTCAAAACCAAATGTTTTTCTGGCCCACCACTCCACCCTGGACTTGAACAGCCTCTATGACCAGGTCCACCTCTACAAGGCAGCAGTGCCCACCTTTGCCCGGACTCTAAAGGACATCGCTCTCAAACGCAGCCCCAACACTTCACACAGGAGCAACAGATCAATAGACACCCCACCAAGACCAGCGAGACACCCTCCAAGACCCCCCCCCTGGACCTACACACCCCCCCCACATCAACCATGCCCACACCCAATTTAGGCCCCCTCAGATCAGACCTATGCCACTCCTGCCCACCCCATGCACCCCACCCCCGCAAAGAGTGCATCAACATGGAAGTCACACATACGCCCAGGTAGTGAGCGGGCAAACAGGCCCAACCCCCACTCTTACACTCGCCCAAGCCAACGGCATGTACCAGATGCTCAGCAGGCTCTGCTCACACTTACTGGCCTGAGGCCAAACCACACGGCCAACAACATTGGACACTTTATGGAACAAAAAGCCTTCACTATATCATCCTGGAATATCCAAGGCCTGAGGTCATCTGCCTTTGGCCTAAAGAGCAGGAACCCGGACTTCACCAAAGAAATCGGTAATGCAGACATTGTCATCCTGCAAGAAACCTGGTACAGAGGAGACGGACCCACTGGTTGCCCTCTAGGTTACAGAGAACTGGTAGTCCCATCCACCAAACTACCAGGTGTGAAACAGGGAAGGGACTCAGGGGGAATGCTAATTTGGTATAGAGCAGACCTAACTCACTCCATTAAACTAATCAAAACAGGAACATTTTACATTTGGCTAGAAATTCAAAAGGAAATTATCTTAACAGAGAAAAATGTCCTCCTGTGTGCTACCTATATCCCCCCACTAGAATCCCCATACTTTAATGAAGACAGCTTCTCCATCCTGAATGAGGAAATCAATCATTTCCAGGCCCAGGGACATGTATTAGTCTGTGGCGACCTAAATGCCAGAACTGGACAAGAACCTGACACCCTCAGCACACAGGGGGACAAACACCTACCTGGAGGTGACAGCATTCCCTCCCCCATATGCCCCCCTAGGCACAACTATGACAACATAACCAACAAAAACGGGTCACAACTCCTGCAGCTCTGTCGCACGCTGGGTATGTACATAGTCAATGGTAGGCTTCGAGGGGACTCCTATGGTAGGTTCACCTATAGCTCATCTCTTGGCAGTAGCACTGTAGACTACTTTATCACTGACCTCAACCCAGAGTCTCTCAGAGCGTTCACAGTCAGCCCACTGACACCCCTATCAGACCACAGCAAAATCACAGTCTACTTGAACAGAGCAATACTCAATCACGAGGCATCAAAGCCAAAGGAACTGAGTAACATTAAGAAATGCTATAGATGGAAGGAATGCAGTTTGGAAATCTACCAAAAAACAATTAGACAACAGCAAATTCAATCCCTTTTAGACAACTTCCTGGGTAAAACGTTCCACTGCAATAGTGAAGGTGTAAACTTGGCAGTAGAAAATCTTAACAGTATATTTGACCTCTCAGCTTCCCTATCAAACCTAAAAATCTCAAATAGAAAACTGAAGAAAATGAACAACAATGACAAATGGTTTGATGACGAATGCAAAAATCTAAGAAATAAATTGAGAAACCTGTCCAACCAAAAACATAGAGACCCGGAAAACCTGAGTCTACGCCTTCACTATGGTGAATCACTAAAACAATACAGAAATACACTACGGAAAAAGAAGGAACAGCACGTCAGAAATCAGCTCAATGTAATTGAAGAATCCATAGACTCTAACCACTTCTGGGAAAATTGGAAAACACTAAACAAACAACAACACGAAGAATTATCTATCCAAAATGGAGATGTATGGGTAAACCACTTCTCCAATCTTTTTGGCTCTATAACAAAGAATAAAGAGCAAAAACATATACATGATCAAATACAAATCCTTGAATCAACTATTAAAGACTACCAGAACCCACTGGATTCTCCAATTACCTTGAACGAGTTACAGGACAAAATAAAAACCCTCCAACCCAAAAAGGCCTGTGGTGTTGATGGTATCCTTAATGAAATGATCAAATATACAGACAACAAATTCCAATTGGCTATACTAAAACTCTTTAACATCGTCCTTAGCTCTGGCATCTTCCCCAATATTTGGAACCAAGGACTGATCACCCCAATCCACAAAAGTGGAGACAAATTTGACCCCAATAACTACCGTGGAATATGCGTCAACAGTAACCTTGGGAAAATACTCTGCATTATCATTAACAGCAGACTCGTACATTTCCTCAATGAAAACAATGTACTGAGCAAATGTCAAATTGGCTTTTTACCAAATTACCGTACAACAGACCATGTATTCACCCTACACACCCTAATTGACAACCAAACAAACCAAAACAAAGGCAAAGTCTTCTCATGCTTTGTTGATTTCAAAAAAGCCTTCGACTCAATTTGGCATGAGGGTCTGCTATACAAATTGATGGAAAGTGGTGTTGGGGGAAAAACATACGACATTATAAAATCCATGTACACAAACAACAAGTGTGCGGTTAAAATTGGCAAAAAACACACACATTTCTTCACACAGGGTCGTGGGGTGAGACAGGGATGCAGCTTAAGCCCCACCCTCTTCAACATATATATCAACGAATTGGCGAGGGCATTAGAACAGTCTGCAGCACCTGGCCTCACCCTACTAGAATCCGAAGTCAAATGTCTACTGTTTGCTGATGATCTGGTGCTTCTGTCACCAACCAAGGAGGGCCTACAGCAGCACCTAGATCTTCTGCACAGATTCTGTCAGACCTGGGCCCTGACAGTAAATCTCAGTAAGACCAAAATAATGGTGTTCCAAAAAAGGTCCAGTCGCCAGGACCACAAATTCCATCTAGACACCGTTGCCCTAGAGCACACAAAAAACTATACATACCTCGGCCTAAACCTCAGCACCACAGGTAACTTCCACAAAGCTGTAAACGATCTGAGAGACAAGGCAAGAAGGGCATTCTATGCCATCAAAAGGAACATAAATTTCAACATACCAATTAGGATCTAGCTAAAAATACTTGAATCAGTCATAGAGCCCATTGCCCTTTATGGTTGTGAGGTCTGGGGTCCGCTCACCAACCAAGATTTCACAAAATGGGACAAACACAAAATTGAGACTCTGCATGCAGAATTCTGCAAAAATATCCCCCGTGTACAACGTAGAACACCAAATAATGCATGCAGAGCAGAATTAGGCCGATACCCACTAATTATCAAAATCCAGAAAAGAGCCGTTAAATTCTACAACCACCTAAAAGGAAGCGATTCCCAAACCTTCCATAACAAAGCAATCACCTACAGAGAGATGAACCTGGAGAAGAGTGCCTTAAGCAAGCTGGTCCTGGGGCTCTGTTCACAAACACACCCCACAGAGCCCCAGGACAACAGCACAATTAGACCCAACCAAATCATGAGAAAACAAAAAGATAATTACTTGACACATTGGAAAGAATTAACAAACAAACAGAGCAAACTAGAATGCTATTTGGCCCTAAACAGAGAGTACACAGTGGCAGAATACCTGACCACTGTGACTGACCCAAACTTAAGGAAAGCTTTGACTATGTACAGACTCAGTGAGCATAGCCTTGCTATTGAGAAAGGCCGCCGTAGGCAGACATGGCTCTCAAGAGAAGACAGGCTATGTGCTCACTGCCCACAAAATGAGATGGAAACTGAGCTGCACTTCCTAACCTCCTGCCCAATGTATGACCATATTAGAGACACATATTTCCCTCAGATCACACAGATCCACAAAGAATTCGAAAACAAATCCAATTTTGATAAACTCCCATATCTACTGGGTGAAATTCCACAGTGTGCCACCACAGCAGCAAGATTTGTGACCTGTTGCCACAAGAAAAGGGCAACCAGTGAAGAACAAACACCATTGTAAATACAACCCATATTTATGTTTATTTATTTTAACTTTTACTGCCTCAGAAACCCGGATCCGGGAGCACCCCCCACCCCCCACACACTGATTAGCATAGATAGCATAGCTTCAGAAGTAGATAGTAGCATCTAAATATCATTAAATCACAAGTCCAAGACACCAGATGAAAGATACAGATCTTGTGAATAAAGCCACCATTTCAGATTTTTAAAATGTTTTACAGGGAAGACAAAATATGTAAATCTATTAGCTAAACACGTTAGCAAAATACACCACTATTCTAACTCCATCAGTTTCTTACTCCTTCAGGTGCTATCACCAATTCGGCTCAACTAAGATATTGATAGCCAATAACCTATAAAAAAAACCATCAGATGACAGTCTGATAACATATTCATGGTATAGGATAGTTTTTGTTAGAAAAAAGTGCATATTTCAGGTAGAAATCACAGTTTACAATTGCACCGACCATCACAAATCCACTAGAATTACTAGATAGAGCAACGTGTATGACCAATTTACTCATCATAAAACATTTCATAAGAATAGACAAAGCATAGCAATGGAAAGACCCAGATCTTGTGATTCCAGACAATATTTCAGATTTTCTAAGCGTTTTACAGCGAAAACACAATAAATCGATAAGTTAGCATACCACATGTGAAAACGTTACCAGAGCATCGATTCCAGGCAAAGAGCGCTATAACGTAATCACCGCCAAAAGATATTAATTTTTTCACTAACCTTCTCAGAATTCTTCCGATGACACTCCTGTAACATCATTTTACAACATACATATACAGTTTGTTCGAAAAGGTGCATATTTAGCCATACAAAACCGTGGTTACACAATGAAAATACTAGGAAATCAAGCCTCAATATGTCTGACGTCATCTATCAGAGTGATCTAGTTTAATTAAAAGCTAATCATATACTTGCCTAAAAAATACAGGGTTGACAGGAATCGA
Source organism: Salvelinus alpinus (assembly GCF_045679555.1). Classification (NCBI taxonomy): domain Eukaryota; kingdom Metazoa; phylum Chordata; class Actinopteri; order Salmoniformes; family Salmonidae; genus Salvelinus; species Salvelinus alpinus. Next base: position 8,932,397 of record NC_092093.1, on the reverse strand, counting down.
AAGACAAATTAGTTCTTAATGCAACCGCTGATTTACATTTTTAAAATTATCCTTACTTTTCAATACAGGGTTGGCCAAGTGAAGCTATACCAAACAAAATGGCGATGTATGCGTTTAAAATATTTCGACAGAAACACGGTTTATCATATTAAATATTGCTTACTTTGAGCTGATCTTCCATCATATTCTTGGGCAATGTATCCTTTCTATGTTATAAACGTCTTTTGGTCGATAGATGTCCTCTGTCCTTCGAAATGTCCATCACCAACGACCGACACCCTAAAGCGTGTCCAAACTTTCAGAGTGCACGACAAAGAAATTCCTCAAAATCGCACTAAACGGATATAAATTGATATAAAACGGTTAAAATTCACTACATTATGATGTTTTTAACAACTATAACGACTGAAAACATGACCGGAGAAATACTGCTGGTTAGAAAACGATTTGGAACGAGGCAGGTCCGATGGCCTTCACGCTTGAGGCGCACGTTGAGAAAGAGGGGTCTCTGTACATTTTTGTCATTTATAATGGCTGTGAACGTCCCATAGACTTCATTGAAAACGTGATGACGTACAGACACCCAGAGGAAGACGTAGGTAGTGTCGGTTTCTTCATAGCATTCACTGTGGCCTTATAAACAGACCCCAGATCAGAGGTAAAAATTTCTGAAATCTGAACCCTGTCATGAAAAGTGCTGTAGAAATTGTTCTGTACCACTCAGAGACAAAATTTCAACTCCTATAGAAACTATAGACTGTTTTCTATCCAATAATAACAATAATATGCATATTGTACGATCAAGAATTGAGTACGAGGCAGTTTAATTTGGAAATGTAAAAAAATAAATAATGCTAACAGCTCCCCCTATTGACAAAAGGTTAACTTGTGTGCTTTAACCATTTATACATTGCTACAACACTGTATATATATAATATGACATTTGTAATGTCTTTATTGCTTTGAAACTTCTGTATGTGTAATGTTTACTGTTAATTTTGATTGTTTATTTCACTTTTGTATATTATCTACCTCACTTGCTTTGGCAATGTTAACACATGTTTCCCATGCCAATAAAGCCCCTTGAATTGAATTGAATTGAATTGAGAGAGAGAGAGAGAGAGAGAGAGATAGAGAGAGAGAGAGAGAGAGAGAGACAGAGAGAGAGACAGAGAGAGAGACAGAGAGAGAGACAGAGAGAGAGACAGAGAGAGAGACAGAGAGACACAGAGAGAGAGACAGAGAGAGAGAGAGAGAGAGAGAGAGAGAGAGAGAGAGAGAGACAGAGAGAGAGAGAGACAGAGAGACAGAGAGAGAGAGACAGAGAGAGAGACAGAGACAGAGACAGAGACAGAGACAGAGACAGAGAGACAGAGAGAGACAGAGAGAGACAGAGAGAGACAGAGAGAGACAGAGAGAGACAGAGAGAGACAGAGACAGAGAGGTGTGTTATATTTTTACCCAGTCGTAGTGGGGAGAGAATGAATAGAGCGATCAGAACCTTCCCCCATCTCTGCTTTTTTAGAATGAACAGAGTGAAACCTCTCCCCTATTTGACCTAGATATTTTGTGTGTTTATATTTATAATTAGGAAAAGAGTGCCATTTTTAAATGTATGTAGTTCTGTCCTTGAGCTGTTCTTGTCTATTAATGTCCTGTATTGTTTCATGATCTGTGTGGACCCCAGGAAGAGTAGCTGCTGCTATGACAACAGCTACTGGGGAACCTAGTAAAAATACCAAATAGCAGAAAACATTTTAATATCTGTCTGCAATGGTTGCTCAATGGTACAGACAACGTAGGTGTTGTTGGCAGGTTGGAGAGATTATGATATCTGCCAACAACACTATAGTTGTGATGCCAATAACACAGGCGTTATGATGTCAGCATGTTCCACTGTATTGGGAAAGAGAGGGACATGCAGAGAAAGAGAGAGAGATAGAGAGAGAGAGGATAGGGGGGAGGGGAGAAAGAGTGAGACAGAAATGGGAGAGAGAGACAGACAGAGAGAGAGAGAGAGCGAGGGGGAGAGGGAGAGAGAAAGAGAAAGAGAGGGAGAGAGTTGGAGATTGAGCGTGAGAGAGAGAGAGAGAAAGAAAGAAATAAAGAAAGAAAGAGAGAGGGAGACAGAGAGAAAGAGAGAGAGGAGGGAGAGAGTTGGAGAAAGTAGATTCAATCTGGTTTTGTGTAATAGTACATATACTGTACATTGATTTAGCAACAGTGGCAACCACCCATCCATGACATTAAGCATTTATTAAATATTGAATATTGAGAGAGAGATGAGAAAGGAATTGAGCCAGAGACAGAAAGAAATAGAGAGAGGAGAGAGAGAAAGAGAGAGAGAGAGGGAGAGAGACAGAGAGAGAGAGAGAACGAGAGAGAGAGAGAGAGAGACAGAGAGACAGAGAGACAGAGAGAGAGAGAGAGAGAGAGAGAGAGAGAGAGAGAGAGAGAGATGGAAGTCACACATACGCCCAGGTAGTGAGCGGGCAAACAGGCCCAACCCCCACTCTTACACTCGCCCAAGCCAACGGCATGTACCAGATGCTCAGCAGGCTCTGCTCACACTTACTGGCCTGAGGCCAAACCCCGACCAACAACATTGGACACTTTATGGAACAAAAAGCCTTCACTATATCATCCTGGAATATCCAAGGTCTGAGGTCATCTGCCTTTGGCCTAAAGAGCAGGAACCCGGACTTCACCAAAGAAATCGGTAATGCAGACATTGTCATCCTGCAAGAAACATGGTATAGAGGAGACGGACCCACTGGTTGCCCTCTAGGTTACAGAGAGCTGGTAGTCCCATCCACCAAACTACCAGGTGTGAAACAGGGAAGGGACTCAGGGGGAATGCTAATTTGGTATAGAGCAGACCTAACTCACTCCATTAAATTAATCAAAACAGGAACATTTTACATTTGGCTAGAAATTCAAAAGGAAATTATCTTAACAGAGAAAAATGTCCTCCTGTGTGCTACCTATATCCCCCCACTAGAATCCCCATACTTTAATGAAGACAGCTTCTCCATCCTGGAGGGGGAAATCAATCATTTCCAGGCCCAGGGACATGTATTAGTCTGTGGCGACCTAAATGCCAGAACTGGACAGGAACCTGACACCCTCAGCACACAGGGGGACAAACACCTACCTGGAGGTGACAGCATTCCCTCCCCCATATGCCCACCTAGGCACAACTATGACAACATAACCAACAAAAACGGGTCACAACTCCTGCAGCTCTGTCGCACGCTGGGTATGTACATAGTCAATGGTAGGCTTCGAGGGGACTCCTATGGTAGGTACACCTATAGCTCGTCTCTTGGCAGTAGCACTGTAGACTACTTTATCACTGACCTCAACCCAGAGTCTCTCAGAGCGTTCACAGTCAGCCCACTGACACCCCTATCAGACCACAGCAAAATCACAGTCTACTTGAACAGAGCAATACTCAATCATGAGGCATCAAAGCCAAAGGAACTGAGTAACATTAAGAAATGCTATAGATGGAAGGAATGCAGTTTGGAAACCTACCAAAAAACAATTAGGCAACAGCAAATTCAATCCCTTTTAGACAACTTCCTGGGTAAAACGTTCCACTGCAATAGTGAAGGTGTAAACTTGGCAGTAGAAAATCTTAACAGTATTTTTGACCTCTCAGCTTCCCTATCAAATCTAAAAATCTCAAATAGAAAACCGAAGAAAATGAACAACAATGACAAATGGTTTGATAAAGAATGCAAAAATCTAAGAAATAAATTGAGAAACCTGTCCAACCAAAAACATAGAGACCCGGAAAACCTGAGTCTACGCCTTCACTATGGTGAATCACTAAAACAATACAGAAATACACTACGGAAAAAGAAGGAACAGCACGTCAGAAATCAGCTCAATGTAATTGAAGAATCCATAGACTCGAACCAATTCTGGGAAAATTGGAAAACACTAAACAAACAACAACACAAAGAATTATCTATCCAAAATGGAGATGTATGGGTAAACCACTTCTCCAATCTTTTTGGCTCTATAACAAAGAATAAAGAGCAAAAACATATACATGATCAAATACAAATCCTAGAATCAACTATTAAAGACTACCAGAACCCACTGGATTCTCCAATTACCTTGAATGAGTTACAGGACAAAATAAAAACCCTCCAACCCAAAAAGGCCTGTGGTGTTGATGGTATCCTTAATGAAATGATCAAATATACAGACAACAAATTCCAATTGGCTATATTAAAACTCTTTAACATCGTCCTTAGCTCTGGCATCTTCCCCAATATTTGGAACCAAGGACTGATCACCCCAATCCACAAAAGTGGAGACAAATTTGACCCCAATAACTACCGTGGAATATGCGTCAACAGTAACCTTGGGAAAATACTCTGCATTATCATTAACAGCAGACTCGTACATTTCCTCAATGAAAACAATGTACTGAGCAAATGTCAAATTGGCTTTTTACCAAATTACCGTACAACAGACCATGTATTCACCCTACACACCCTAATTGACAACCAAACGAACCAAAACAAAGGCAAAGTCTTCTCATGCTTTGTTGATTTCAAAAAAGCCTTCTACTCAATTTGGCATGAGGGTCTGCTATACAAATTGATGGAAAGTGGTGTTGGGGGTAAAACATACGACATTATAAAATCCATGTACACAAACAACAAGTGTGCGGTTAAAATTGGCAAAAGACACACACATTTCTTCTCACAGGGTCGTGGGGTGAGACAGGGATGCAGCTTAAGCCCCACCCTCTTCAACATATATATCAATGAATTGGCGCGAGCATTAGAACAGTCTGCAGCACCCGGTCTCACCCTACTAGAATCCGAAGTCAAATGTCTACTGTTTGCTGATGATCTGGTGCTTCTGTCACCAACCAAGGAGGGCCTACAACAGCACCTAGATCTTCTGCACAGATTCTGTCAGACCTGGGCCCTGACAGTAAATCTCAGTAAGACCAAAATAATGGTGTTCCAAAAAAGGTCCAGTCGCCAGGAACACAAATTCCATCTAGACACCGTTGCCCTAGAGCACACAAAAAACTATACATACCTCGGCCTAAACATCAGCACCACAGGTAGCTTCCACAGAGCTGTGAACGATCTGAGAGACAAGGCAAGAAGGGCATTCTATGCCATCAAAAGGAACATAAATTTCAACATACCAATTAGGATCTGGCTAAAAATACTTGAATCAGTCATAGAGCCCATTGCCCTTTATGGTTGTGAGGTCTGGGGTCCGCTCACCAACCAAGATTTCACAAAATGGGACAAACACCAAATTGAGACTCTGCATGCAGAATTCTGCAAAAATATCCTCCGTGTACAACGTAGAACACCAAATAATGCATGCAGAGCAGAATTAGGCCGATACCCACTAATTATCAAAATCCAGAAAAGAGCCGTTAAATTCTACAACCACCTAAAAGGAAGCGATTCCCAAACCTTCCATAACAAAGCCATCACCTACAGAGAGATGAACCTGGAGAAGAGTCCCCTAAGCAAGCTGGTCCTAGGGCTCTGTTCACAAACACAAACACACCCCACAGAGCCCCAGGACAACAGCACAATTAGACCCAACCAAATCATGAGAAAACAAAAAGATAATTACTTGACACATTGGAAAGAATTAACAAAAAAACAGAGCAAACTAGAATGCTATTTGGCCCTAAACAGAGAGTACACAGTGGCAGAATACCTGACCACTGTGACTGACCCAAACTTAAGGAAAGCTTTGACTATGTACAGACTCAGTGAGCATAGCCTTGCTATTGAGAAAGGCCGCCGTAGGCAGACATGGCTCTCAAGAGAAGACAGGCTATGTGCTCACTGCCCACAAAATGAGGTGGAAACTGAGCTGCACTTCCTAACCTCCTGCCCAATGTATGACCATATTAGAGAGACATATTTCCCTCAGATTACACAGATCCACAAAGAATTTGAAAACAAATCCAATTTTGATAAACTCCCATATCTACTGGGTGAAATTCCACAGTGTGCCATCACAGCAGCAAGATTTGTGACCTGTTGCCACAAGAAAAGGGCAACCAGTGAAGAACAAACACCATTGTAAATACAACCCATATTTATGCTTATATATTTTAACTTGTGTGCTTTAACCATTTGTACATTGTTACAACACTGTATATATATAATATGACATTTGTAATGTCTTTCTTGTTTTGAAACTTCTGTATGTGTAATGTTTACTGTTAATTTGTATTGTTTATTTCACTTTTGTGTATTATCTACCTCACTTGCTTTGGCAATGTTAACACATGTTTCCCATGCCAATAAAGCCCCTTGAATTGAATTGAATTGAATTGAGAGAGAGAGAGAGAGAGAGAGAGAGAGACACACACACAGAGAGAGAGAGACACACACACAGAGACAGAGAGATGAGATGGAGGGTCAGGTCAGTGATGGTGCTGCTCTAATTAATAGGTTGTAAAAGCAGATGGAGGATGCGGGATGTCAGTGTCATTACACACACACACACACACACACACACACACACAAACACACACACACACACACACACACACACACACACACACACACACACACACACACACACACACACACACACACACACACACACACACACACACACACACACACACACACACACACACACACACACACGCACACACCATCCCCACCATCCCCACCAGGCCTGTCCATTAGAGATAACAGACTGGGTGGTAGAGGAGCCAGTTTGTTATTGGGCTTGTGACCCACTAACCTGTGTAACCTGTTTTCACTTTGTCATTGTGGTGTATTGTGTCTAGATTGATGAGATGGTTTATTTATTTAACCCTGGTGTTAAGGGTCAAAAATGACCCGCCACTATGTTTAACAGAAAACCCCCTACATGATATTTATTCAACTTGAAATGTGATGACTTTTCCTAGAGTGACTCCAACATTAGAAAAAGTGAAACATCGCCTTTGTTCATATTTCCATGAAAGCTGTACACCACCAGGGTAGAAAGAATGTCTTAGGGTCATTTCTGAAAAATAATTTACACACCACATAAACACACACACACACGCACACACACACACACACACACACACACACACACACACACACACACACACACACACACACACACACACACACACACACACACACACACACACACACACACACACACACACACACACACACACACACACACACACACACACACACACACACACACAACACGGTTGTAGAAGTGGTGAGGATTTGGTTATTGTGACGTGTGGTGTTTTGTATCATGGGGTAGAGGTCAAGGTGAGTATGTATGAGGTACCGGATATATTTTTATGTTTTATTTTAAGGGGGAGGGGGTGGGGGGGGGTTTATTGAAATGAGAATGTTTCATTAAAGAAAGACAAAATGTGTATTTCTCTATCTCTCTCTCTCTCTCTCCCCCCCGCTCTCCCCTTTGTAGCTCACTGTGTGATGACTACTGACGCCTATTGGCCAGATAGAGAAAAGCAACATATTGATTTATACCGTGATGGAACGAGATCCTGGTAATGTTACGTTACAGCCTTATTCTATAATGGGTTAATTTTTTTGTTGTTTCTCATCAATCTACACACTATACCCCATAATGACAAAGCAAAAAACAGATTTTTAGAAATATTTGCAAATGTATTAAAAATAAAATAAATATTACATTTACATACACTACCGTTCAAAAGTTTGGGGTCACTTAGAAATGTCCTTGTTTTTGAAAGAAAATCAATTTTTGTGTACATTAAAATATCATCAAATTGATCAGAAATACAGTGTAGACATTGTTAATGTTGTAAATGACTATTGTAGCTGGAAACGGCAGATTTTTTTATGGAATATCTACATAGGCGTACAGAGGCCCATTATCAACAACCATCACTCCTGTGTTCCAATGGCACGTTGTGTTAGCTAATCCAAGTTTTAAAAGGCTAATTGATCATTAGAAAACCCTTTTGCAATTATGTTAGCACAGCTGGAAACTGTTGTTCTGATTAAAGAAGCAATACAACTGGCCTTCTTTAGACTAGTTGAGTATCTGGAGCATCAGCATTTGTGGGTTCGATTACAGGCTCAAAATGTCCAGAAACAAAGAACTTTCTTCCGAAACTCGTCATTCTATTCTTGTACTGAGAAATGAAGGCTATTCCATGCAACAAATTGCCAAGAAACTGAAGATCTCGTACAACGCTGTGTAATACTCTCTTCACAGAACAGCGCAAACTGGCTCGAACCAGAGTAGAAAGAGGAGTGGGAGGCCCTGGTGCACAACTGAGCAAGAAGTCAAGTACATTAGATTGTCTAGTTTGAGAAACAGACGCCTCACAAGTCCTCAACTGGCAGCTTCATTAAATAGTACCTGTAAAACACCAGTTTCAACAACAACAGTGAAGAGGCGACTCCGTGATAATGGCCTTCTAGGCAGAGTTGCAAAGAAACAGCCATATCTCAGACTGGCCAATAAAAATAAAAGATTAAGATGGGCAAAAGAACACAGACACTGGACAGAGGAACTCTGCCTAGAAGGCCAGTGTCCTGGAGTCGCCTCTTTACCCTTTAGTACAGTATAGTATCTCCTTGAGGGCCCTCCAGGGTGCTGGCCTTCTAGGCAGAGTTCCTCTGTCCAGTCTCAACGTCAACAGTGAAGAGGCGACTCCGGGACACTGGCCTTCTAGGCAGAGTTCCTCTGTCCAGTGTCTGTGTTCTTTTGCCCATCTTAATCTTTTATTTTTATTGGCCCTCCTTGAGGGCTCTTAGTACAGTATAGTGTCTCCTTGAGGGCCCTTAGTACAGTAGAGTATCTCCTTGAGGGCCCTTAGTACAGTATAGTGTCTCCTTGAGGGCCCTTAGTACAGTATAGTGTCTCCTTGAGGGTTCTTAGTACAGTAGAGTATCTCCTAGAGGGCTCTTAGTACAGTAGAGTATCTCCTTGAGGGCTCTTAGTACAGTAGAGTCTCTCCTTGAGGGCTCTTAGTACAGTAGAGTGTCTCCTTGAGGGCCCTTAGTACAGTAGAGTATCTCCTTGAGGGCCCTTAGTACAGTATAGTGTCTCCTTGAGGGTTCTTAGTACAGTAGAGTATCTCCTTGAGGGCTCTTAGTACAGTAGAGTATCTCCTTGAGGGTTCTTAGTACAGTAGAGTATCTCCTTGAGGGTTCTTAGTACAGTAGAGTATCTCCTTGAGGGTTCTTAGTACAGTAGAGTATCTCCTTGAAGGTTCTTAGTACAGTAGAGTATCTCCTTGATGGCTCTTAGTACAGTAGAGTATCTCCTTGAGGGCCCTTAGTACAGTAGAGTATCTCCTTGAGGGCTCTTAGTACAGTAGAGTATCTCCTTGAGGGTTCTTAGTACAGTAGAGTATCTCCTTAAGGGTTCTTAGTACAGTAGAGTATCTCCTTGAGGGCTCTTAGTACAGTAGAGTATCTCCTTGAGGGTTCTTAGTACAGTAGAGTATCTCCTTAAGGGTTCTTAGTACAGTAGAGTATCTCCTTGAGGGCTCTTAGTACAGTAGAGTATCTCCTTGAGGGCCCTTAGTACAGTGAAGTATCTCCTTGAGGGCCCTTAGTACAGTAGAGTATCTCCTTGAGGGCCCTTAGTACAGTAGAGTATCTCCTTGATGGTTCTTAGTACAGTAGAGTATCTCCTTGAGGGCTCTTAGTACAGTAGAGTATCTCCTTGAGGGCTCTTAGTACAGTATAGTATCTCCTTGAGGGCTCTTAGTACAGTAGAGTATCTCCTTGAGGGCTCTTAGTACAGTAGAGTATCTCCTTGAGGGTTCTTAGTACAGTAGAGTATCTCCTTGAGGGTTCTTAGTACAGTATAGTGTCTCGTTGAGGGCTCTTAGTACAGTAGAGTATCTCCTTGAGGGTTCTTAGTACAGTATAGTGTCTCCTTGAGGGCTCTTAGTACAGTAGAGTATCTCCTTGAGGGTTCTTAGTACAGTATAGTGTCTCCTTGAGGGCTCTTAGTACAGTAGAGTATCTCCTTGAGGGCTCTTAGTACAGTAGAGTATCTCCTTGAGGGTTCTTAGTACAGTAGAGTGTCTCCTTGAGGGCTCTTAGTACAGTAGAGTATCTCCTTGAGGGTTCTTAGTACAGTAGAGTATCTCCTTGAGGGTTCTTAGTACAGTAGAGTATCTCCTTGAGGGTTCTTAGTACAGTATAGTGTCTCCTTGAGGGCTCTTAGTACAGTATAGTGTCTCCTTGAGGGCTCTTAGTACAGTAGAGTATCTCCTTGAGGGTTCTTAGTACAGTAGAGTATCTCCTTGAGGGTTCTTAGTACAGTATAGTGTCTCCTTGAGGGCTCTTAGTACAGTAGAGTATCTCCTTGAGGGTTCTTAGTACAGTAGAGTATCTCCTTGAGGGTTCTTAGTACAGTAGAGTATCTCCTTGAGGGTTCTTAGTACAGTAGAGTATCTCCTTGAGGGCTCTTAGTACAGTAGAGTATCTCCTTGAGGGTTCTTAGTACAGTATAGTGTCTCCTTGAGGGCTCTTAGTACAGTAGAGTATCTCCTTGAGGGTTCTTAGTACAGTATAGTGTCTTCTTGAGGGCTCTTAGTACAGTAGAGTATCTCCTTGAGGGTTCTTAGTACAGTAGAGTATCTCCTTCAGGGCTCTTAGTACAGTAGAGTATCTCCTTGAGGGTTCTTAGTACAGTAGAGTATCTCCTTGAGGGTTCTTAGTACAGTAGAGTATCTCCTTGAGGGTTCTTAGTACAGTATAGTGTCTCCTTGAGGGCTCTTAGTACAGTAGAGTATCTCCTTGAGGGTTCTTAGTACAGTAGAGTATCTCCTTGAGGGTTCTTAGTACAGTAGAGTATCTCCTTGAGGGTTCTTAGTACAGTAGAGTATCTCCTTGAGGGCTCTTAGTACAGTAGAGTATCTCCTTGAGGGTTCTTAGTACAGTATAGTGTCACCTTGAGGGCTCTTAGTACAGTAGAGTATCTCCTTGAGGGTTCTTAGTACAGTATAGTGTCTTCTTGAGGGCTCTTAGTACAGTAGAGTATCTCCTTGAGGGTTCTTAGTACAGTAGAGTATCTCCTTGAGGGCCCTTAGTACAGTAGAGTATCTCCTTGAGGGCCCTTAGTACAGTAGAGTATCTCCTTGAGGGCCCTTAGTACAGTAGAGTATCTCCTTGATGGTTCTTAGTACAGTAGAGTATCTCCTTGAGTGCTCTTAGTACAGTAGAGTATCTCCTTGAGGGCTCTTAGTACAGTAGAGTATCTCCTTGAGGGCTCTTAGTACAGTAGAGTATCTCCTTGAGGGTTCTTAGTACAAAAGAGTATCTCCTTGAGGGTTCTTAGTACAGTATAGTGTCTCCTTGAGGGCTCTTAGTACAGTAGAGTATCTCCTTGAGGGTTCTTAGTACAGTATAGTGTCTCCTTGAGGGCTCTTAGTACAGTAGAGTATCTCCTTGAGGGCTCTTAGTACAGTAGAGTATCTCCTTGAGGGTTCTTAGTACAGTAGAGTGTCTCCTTGAGGGCTCTTAGTACAGTAGAGTATCTCCTTGAGGGTTCTTAGTACAGTAGAGTATCTCCTTGAGGGTTCTTAGTACAGTAGAGTATCTCCTTGAGGGTTCTTAGTACAGTATAGTGTCTCCTTGAGGGCTCTTAGTACAGTATAGTGTCTCCTTGAGGGCTCTTAGTACAGTAGAGTATCTCCTTGAGGGTTCTTAGTACAGTAGAGTATCTCCTTGAGGGTTCTTAGTACAGTATAGTGTCTCCTTGAGGGCTCTTAGTACAGTAGAGTATCTCCTTGAGGGTTCTTAGTACAGTAGAGTATCTCCTTGAGGGTTCTTAGTACAGTAGAGTATCTCCTTGAGGGTTCTTAGTACAGTAGAGTATCTCCTTGAGGGCTCTTAGTACAGTATAGTGTCTCCTTGAGGGCTCTTAGTACAGTAGAGTATCTCCTTGAGGGTTCTTAGTACAGTATAGTGTCTTCTTGAGGGCTCTTAGTACAGTAGAGTATCTCCTTGAGGGTTCTTAGTACAGTAGAGTATCTCCTTCAGGGCTCTTAGTACAGTAGAGTATCTCCTTGAGGGTTCTTAGTACAGTAGAGTATCTCCTTGAGGGTTCTTAGTACAGTAGAGTATCTCCTTGAGGGTTCTTAGTACAGTATAGTGTCTCCTTGAGGGCTCTTAGTACAGTAGAGTATCTCCTTGAGGGTTCTTAGTACAGTAGAGTATCTCCTTGAGGGTTCTTAGTACAGTAGAGTATCTCCTTGAGGGTTCTTAGTACAGTAGAGTATCTCCTTGAGGGCTCTTAGTACAGTAGAGTATCTCCTTGAGGGTTCTTAGTACAGTATAGTGTCACCTTGAGGGCTCTTAGTACAGTAGAGTATCTCCTTGAGGGTTCTTAGTACAGTATAGTGTCTTCTTGAGGGCTCTTAGTACAGTAGAGTATCTCCTTGAGGGTTCTTAGTACAGTAGAGTATCTCCTTGAGGGCCCTTAGTACAGTAGAGTGTCTCCTTGAGGGCCCTTAGTACAGTAGAGTATCTCCTTGAGGGCCCTTAGTACAGTAGAGTATCTCCTTGATGGTTCTTAGTACAGTAGAGTATCTCCTTGAGTGCTCTTAGTACAGTAGAGTATCTCCTTGAGGGCTCTTAGTACAGTAGAGTATCTCCTTGAGGGCTCTTAGTACAGTAGAGTATCTCCTTGAGGGTTCTTAGTACAAAAGAGTATCTCCTTGAGGGTTCTTAGTACAGTATAGTGTCTCCTTGAGGGCTCGTAGTACAGTAGAGTATCTCCTTGAGGGTTCTTAGTACAGTATAGTGTCTCCTTGAGGGCTCTTAGTACAGTAGAGTATCTCCTTGAGGGTTCTTAGTACAGTATAGTGTCTCCTTGAGGGCTCTTAGTACAGTAGAGTATCTCCTTGAGGGCTCTTAGTACAGTAGAGTATCTCCTTGAGGGTTCTTAGTACAGTAGAGTGTCTCCTTGAGGGCTCTTAGTACAGTAGAGTATCTCCTTGAGGGTTCTTAGTACAGTAGAGTATCTCCTTGAGGGCTCTTAGTACAGTAGAGTATCTCCTTGAGGGTTCTTAGTACAGTATAGTGTCTCCTTGAGGGCTCTTAGTACAGTAGAGTATCTCCTTGAGGGTTCTTAGTACAGTATAGTGTCTTCTTGAGGGCTCTTAGTACAGTAGAGTATCTCCTTGAGGGTTCTTAGTACAGTAGAGTATCTCCTTCAGGGCTCTTAGTACAGTAGAGTATCTCCTTGAGGGTTCTTAGTACAGTAGAGTATCTCCTTGAGGGTTCTTAGTACAGTAGAGTATCTCCTTGAGGGTTCTTAGTACAGTATAGTGTCTCCTTGAGGGCTCTTAGTACAGTAGAGTATCTCCTTGAGGGTTCTTAGTACAGTAGAGTATCTCCTTGAGGGTTCTTAGTACAGTAGAGTATCTCCTTGAGGGTTCTTAGTACAGTAGAGTATCTCCTTGAGGGCTCTTAGTACAGTAGAGTATCTCCTTGAGGGTTCTTAGTACAGTATAGTGTCACCTTGAGGGCTCTTAGTACAGTAGAGTATCTCCTTGAGGGTTCTTAGTACAGTATAGTGTCTTCTTGAGGGCTCTTAGTACAGTAGAGTATCTCCTTGAGGGTTCTTAGTACAGTAGAGTATCTCCTTGAGGGCCCTTAGTACAGTAGAGTATCTCCTTGAGGGCCCTTAGTACAGTAGAGTATCTCCTTGAGGGCCCTTAGTACAGTAGAGTATCTCCTTGATGGTTCTTAGTACAGTAGAGTATCTCCTTGAGTGCTCTTAGTACAGTAGAGTATCTCCTTGAGGGCTCTTAGTACAGTAGAGTATCTCCTTGAGGGCTCTTAGTACAGTAGAGTATCTCCTTGAGGGTTCTTAGTACAAAAGAGTATCTCCTTGAGGGTTCTTAGTACAGTATAGTGTCTCCTTGAGGGCTCTTAGTACAGTAGAGTATCTCCTTGAGGGCTCTTAGTACAGTAGAGTATCTCCTTGAGGGTTCTTAGTACAGTAGAGTGTCTCCTTGAGGGCTCTTAGTACAGTAGAGTATCTCCTTGAGGGTTCTTAGTACAGTAGAGTATCTCCTTGAGGGTTCTTAGTACAGTAGAGTATCTCCTTGAGGGTTCTTAGTACAGTATAGTGTCTCCTTGAGGGCTCTTAGTACAGTATAGTGTCTCCTTGAGGGCTCTTAGTACAGTAGAGTATCTCCTTGAGGGTTCTTAGTACAGTAGAGTATCTCCTTGAGGGTTCTTAGTACAGTATAGTGTCTCCTTGAGGGCTCTTAGTACAGTAGAGTATCTCCTTGAGGGTTCTTAGTACAGTAGAGTATCTCCTTGAGGGTTCTTAGTACAGTAGAGTATCTCCTTGAGGGTTCTTAGTACAGTAGAGTATCTCCTTGAGGGCTCTTAGTACAGTATAGTGTCTCCTTGAGGGCTCTTAGTACAGTAGAGTATCTCCTTGAGGGTTCTTAGTACAGTATAGTGTCTTCTTGAGGGCTCTTAGTACAGTAGAGTATCTCCTTGAGGGTTCTTAGTACAGTAGAGTATCTCCTTCAGGGCTCTTAGTACAGTAGAGTATCTCCTTGAGGGTTCTTAGTACAGTAGAGTATCTCCTTGAGGGTTCTTAGTACAGTAGAGTATCTCCTTGAGGGTTCTTAGTACAGTATAGTGTCTCCTTGAGGGCTCTTAGTACAGTAGAGTATCTCCTTGAGGGTTCTTAGTACAGTAGAGTATCTCCTTGAGGGTTCTTAGTACAGTAGAGTATCTCCTTGAGGGTTCTTAGTACAGTAGAGTATCTCCTTGAGGGCTCTTAGTACAGTAGAGTATCTCCTTGAGGGTTCTTAGTACAGTATAGTGTCACCTTGAGGGCTCTTAGTACAGTAGAGTATCTCCTTGAGGGTTCTTAGTACAGTATAGTGTCTTCTTGAGGGCTCTTAGTACAGTAGAGTATCTCCTTGAGGGTTCTTAGTACAGTAGAGTATCTCCTTGAGGGCCCTTAGTACAGTAGAGTGTCTCCTTGAGGGCCCTTAGTACAGTAGAGTATCTCCTTGAGGGCCCTTAGTACAGTAGAGTATCTCCTTGATGGTTCTTAGTACAGTAGAGTATCTCCTTGAGTGCTCTTAGTACAGTAGAGTATCTCCTTGAGGGCTCTTAGTACAGTAGAGTATCTCCTTGAGGGCTCTTAGTACAGTAGAGTATCTCCTTGAGGGTTCTTAGTACAAAAGAGTATCTCCTTGAGGGTTCTTAGTACAGTATAGTGTCTCCTTGAGGGCTCTTAGTACAGTAGAGTATCTCCTTGAGGGTTCTTAGTACAGTATAGTGTCTCCTTGAGGGCTCTTAGTACAGTAGAGTATCTCCTTGAGGGTTCTTAGTACAGTATAGTGTCTCCTTGAGGGCTCTTAGTACAGTAGAGTATCTCCTTGAGGGCTCTTAGTACAGTAGAGTATCTCCTTGAGGGTTCTTAGTACAGTAGAGTGTCTCCTTGAGGGCTCTTAGTACAGTAGAGTATCTCCTTGAGGGTTCTTAGTACAGTAGAGTATCTCCTTGAGGGCTCTTAGTACAGTAGAGTATCTCCTTGAGGGTTCTTAGTACAGTATAGTGTCTCCTTGAGGGCTCTTAGTACAGTAGAGTATCTCCTTGAGGGTTCTTAGTACAGTATAGTGTCTTCTTGAGGGCTCTTAGTACAGTAGAGTATCTCCTTGAGGGTTCTTAGTACAGTAGAGTATCTCCTTCAGGGCTCTTAGTACAGTAGAGTATCTCCTTGAGGGTTCTTAGTACAGTAGAGTATCTCCTTGAGGGTTCTTAGTACAGTAGAGTATCTCCTTGAGGGTTCTTAGTACAGTATAGTGTCTCCTTGAGGGCTCTTAGTACAGTAGAGTATCTCCTTGAGGGTTCTTAGTACAGTAGAGTATCTCCTTGAGGGTTCTTAGTACAGTAGAGTATCTCCTTGAGGGTTCTTAGTACAGTAGAGTATCTCCTTGAGGGCTCTTAGTACAGTAGAGTATCTCCTTGAGGGTTCTTAGTACAGTATAGTGTCACCTTGAGGGCTCTTAGTACAGTAGAGTATCTCCTTGAGGGTTCTTAGTACAGTATAGTGTCTTCTTGAGGGCTCTTAGTACAGTAGAGTATCTCCTTGAGGGTTCTTAGTACAGTAGAGTATCTCCTTGAGGGCCCTTAGTACAGTAGAGTATCTCCTTGAGGGCCCTTAGTACAGTAGAGTATCTCCTTGAGGGCCCTTAGTACAGTAGAGTATCTCCTTGATGGTTCTTAGTACAGTAGAGTATCTCCTTGAGTGCTCTTAGTACAGTAGAGTATCTCCTTGAGGGCTCTTAGTACAGTAGAGTATCTCCTTGAGGGCTCTTAGTACAGTAGAGTATCTCCTTGAGGGTTCTTAGTACAAAAGAGTATCTCCTTGAGGGTTCTTAGTACAGTATAGTGTCTCCTTGAGGGCTCTTAGTACAGTAGAGTATCTCCTTGAGGGTTCTTAGTACAGTATAGTGTCTCCTTGAGGGCTCTTAGTACAGTAGAGTATCTCCTTGAGGGCTCTTAGTACAGTAGAGTATCTCCTTGAGGGTTCTTAGTACAGTAGAGTATCTCCTTGAGTGCTCTTAGTACAGTAGAGTATCTCCTTGAGGGCTCTTAGTACAGTAGAGTATCTCCTTGAGGGCTCTTAGTACAGTAGAGTATCTCCTTGAGGGTTCTTAGTACAAAAGAGTATCTCCTTGAGGGTTCTTAGTACAGTATAGTGTCTCCTTGAGGGCTCTTAGTACAGTAGAGTATCTCCTTGAGGGTTCTTAGTACAGTATAGTGTCTCCTTGAGGGCTCTTAGTACAGTAGAGTATCTCCTTGAGGGTTCTTAGTACAGTATAGTGTCTCCTTGAGGGCTCTTAGTACAGTAGAGTATCTCCTTGAGGGCTCTTAGTACAGTAGAGTATCTCCTTGAGGGTTCTTAGTACAGTAGAGTGTCTCCTTGAGGGCTCTTAGTACAGTAGAGTATCTCCTTGAGGGTTCTTAGTACAGTAGAGTATCTCCTTGAGGGCTCTTAGTACAGTAGAGTATCTCCTTGAGGGTTCTTAGTACAGTATAGTGTCTCCTTGAGGGCTCTTAGTACAGTAGAGTATCTCCTTGAGGGTTCTTAGTACAGTATAGTGTCTTCTTGAGGGCTCTTAGTACAGTAGAGTATCTCCTTGAGGGTTCTTAGTACAGTAGAGTATCTCCTTCAGGGCTCTTAGTACAGTAGAGTATCTCCTTGAGGGTTCTTAGTACAGTAGAGTATCTCCTTGAGGGTTCTTAGTACAGTAGAGTATCTCCTTGAGGGTTCTTAGTACAGTATAGTGTCTCCTTGAGGGCTCTTAGTACAGTAGAGTATCTCCTTGAGGGTTCTTAGTACAGTAGAGTATCTCCTTGAGGGTTCTTAGTACAGTAGAGTATCTCCTTGAGGGTTCTTAGTACAGTAGAGTATCTCCTTGAGGGCTCTTAGTACAGTAGAGTATCTCCTTGAGGGTTCTTAGTACAGTATAGTGTCACCTTGAGGGCTCTTAGTACAGTAGAGTATCTCCTTGAGGGTTCTTAGTACAGTATAGTGTCTTCTTGAGGGCTCTTAGTACAGTAGAGTATCTCCTTGAGGGTTCTTAGTACAGTAGAGTATCTCCTTGAGGGCCCTTAGTACAGTAGAGTATCTCCTTGAGGGCCCTTAGTACAGTAGAGTATCTCCTTGAGGGCCCTTAGTACAGTAGAGTATCTCCTTGATGGTTCTTAGTACAGTAGAGTATCTCCTTGAGTGCTCTTAGTACAGTAGAGTATCTCCTTGAGGGCTCTTAGTACAGTAGAGTATCTCCTTGAGGGCTCTTAGTACAGTAGAGTATCTCCTTGAGGGTTCTTAGTACAAAAGAGTATCTCCTTGAGGGTTCTTAGTACAGTATAGTGTCTCCTTGAGGGCTCTTAGTACAGTAGAGTATCTCCTTGAGGGTTCTTAGTACAGTATAGTGTCTCCTTGAGGGCTCTTAGTACAGTAGAGTATCTCCTTGAGGGTTCTTAGTACAGTATAGTGTCTCCTTGAGGGCTCTTAGTACAGTAGAGTATCTCCTTGAGGGCTCTTAGTACAGTAGAGTATCTCCTTGAGGGTTCTTAGTACAGTAGAGTGTCTCCTTGAGGGCTCTTAGTACAGTAGAGTATCTCCTTGAGGGTTCTTAGTACAGTAGAGTATCTCCTTGAGGGCTCTTAGTACAGTAGAGTATCTCCTTGAGGGTTCTTAGTACAGTATAGTGTCTCCTTGAGGGCTCTTAGTACAGTAGAGTATCTCCTTGAGGGTTCTTAGTACAGTATAGTGTCTTCTTGAGGGCTCTTAGTACAGTAGAGTATCTCCTTGAGGGTTCTTAGTACAGTAGAGTATCTCCTTCAGGGCTCTTAGTACAGTAGAGTATCTCCTTGAGGGTTCTTAGTACAGTAGAGTATCTCCTTGAGGGTTCTTAGTACAGTAGAGTATCTCCTTGAGGGTTCTTAGTACAGTATAGTGTCTCCTTGAGGGCTCTTAGTACAGTAGAGTATCTCCTTGAGGGTTCTTAGTACAGTAGAGTATCTCCTTGAGGGTTCTTAGTACAGTAGAGTATCTCCTTGAGGGTTCTTAGTACAGTAGAGTATCTCCTTGAGGGCTCTTAGTACAGTAGAGTATCTCCTTGAGGGTTCTTAGTACAGTATAGTGTCACCTTGAGGGCTCTTAGTACAGTAGAGTATCTCCTTGAGGGTTCTTAGTACAGTATAGTGTCTTCTTGAGGGCTCTTAGTACAGTAGAGTATCTCCTTGAGGGTTCTTAGTACAGTAGAGTATCTCCTTGAGGGCCCTTAGTACAGTAGAGTATCTCCTTGAGGGCCCTTAGTACAGTAGAGTATCTCCTTGAGGGCCCTTAGTACAGTAGAGTATCTCCTTGATGGTTCTTAGTACAGTAGAGTATCTCCTTGAGTGCTCTTAGTACAGTAGAGTATCTCCTTGAGGGCTCTTAGTACAGTAGAGTATCTCCTTGAGGGCTCTTAGTACAGTAGAGTATCTCCTTGAGGGTTCTTAGTACAAAAGAGTATCTCCTTGAGGGTTCTTAGTACAGTATAGTGTCTCCTTGAGGGCTCTTAGTACAGTAGAGTATCTCCTTGAGGGCTCTTAGTACAGTAGAGTATCTCCTTGAGGGTTCTTAGTACAGTAGAGTGTCTCCTTGAGGGCTCTTAGTACAGTAGAGTATCTCCTTGAGGGTTCTTAGTACAGTAGAGTATCTCCTTGAGGGTTCTTAGTACAGTAGAGTATCTCCTTGAGGGTTCTTAGTACAGTATAGTGTCTCCTTGAGGGCTCTTAGTACAGTATAGTGTCTCCTTGAGGGCTCTTAGTACAGTAGAGTATCTCCTTGAGGGTTCTTAGTACAGTAGAGTATCTCCTTGAGGGTTCTTAGTACAGTATAGTGTCTCCTTGAGGGCTCTTAGTACAGTAGAGTATCTCCTTGAGGGTTCTTAGTACAGTAGAGTATCTCCTTGAGGGTTCTTAGTACAGTAGAGTATCTCCTTGAGGGTTCTTAGTACAGTAGAGTATCTCCTTGAGGGCTCTTAGTACAGTATAGTGTCTCCTTGAGGGCTCTTAGTACAGTAGAGTATCTCCTTGAGGGTTCTTAGTACAGTATAGTGTCTTCTTGAGGGCTCTTAGTACAGTAGAGTATCTCCTTGAGGGTTCTTAGTACAGTAGAGTATCTCCTTCAGGGCTCTTAGTACAGTAGAGTATCTCCTTGAGGGTTCTTAGTACAGTAGAGTATCTCCTTGAGGGTTCTTAGTACAGTAGAGTATCTCCTTGAGGGTTCTTAGTACAGTATAGTGTCTCCTTGAGGGCTCTTAGTACAGTAGAGTATCTCCTTGAGGGTTCTTAGTACAGTAGAGTATCTCCTTGAGGGTTCTTAGTACAGTAGAGTATCTCCTTGAGGGTTCTTAGTACAGTAGAGTATCTCCTTGAGGGCTCTTAGTACAGTAGAGTATCTCCTTGAGGGTTCTTAGTACAGTATAGTGTCACCTTGAGGGCTCTTAGTACAGTAGAGTATCTCCTTGAGGGTTCTTAGTACAGTATAGTGTCTTCTTGAGGGCTCTTAGTACAGTAGAGTATCTCCTTGAGGGTTCTTAGTACAGTAGAGTATCTCCTTGAGGGCCCTTAGTACAGTAGAGTGTCTCCTTGAGGGCCCTTAGTACAGTAGAGTATCTCCTTGAGGGCCCTTAGTACAGTAGAGTATCTCCTTGATGGTTCTTAGTACAGTAGAGTATCTCCTTGAGTGCTCTTAGTACAGTAGAGTATCTCCTTGAGGGCTCTTAGTACAGTAGAGTATCTCCTTGAGGGCTCTTAGTACAGTAGAGTATCTCCTTGAGGGTTCTTAGTACAAAAGAGTATCTCCTTGAGGGTTCTTAGTACAGTATAGTGTCTCCTTGAGGGCTCTTAGTACAGTAGAGTATCTCCTTGAGGGTTCTTAGTACAGTATAGTGTCTCCTTGAGGGCTCTTAGTACAGTAGAGTATCTCCTTGAGGGTTCTTAGTACAGTATAGTGTCTCCTTGAGGGCTCTTAGTACAGTAGAGTATCTCCTTGAGGGCTCTTAGTACAGTAGAGTATCTCCTTGAGGGTTCTTAGTACAGTAGAGTGTCTCCTTGAGGGCTCTTAGTACAGTAGAGTATCTCCTTGAGGGTTCTTAGTACAGTAGAGTATCTCCTTGAGGGCTCTTAGTACAGTAGAGTATCTCCTTGAGGGTTCTTAGTACAGTATAGTGTCTCCTTGAGGGCTCTTAGTACAGTAGAGTATCTCCTTGAGGGTTCTTAGTACAGTATAGTGTCTTCTTGAGGGCTCTTAGTACAGTAGAGTATCTCCTTGAGGGTTCTTAGTACAGTAGAGTATCTCCTTCAGGGCTCTTAGTACAGTAGAGTATCTCCTTGAGGGTTCTTAGTACAGTAGAGTATCTCCTTGAGGGTTCTTAGTACAGTAGAGTATCTCCTTGAGGGTTCTTAGTACAGTATAGTGTCTCCTTGAGGGCTCTTAGTACAGTAGAGTATCTCCTTGAGGGTTCTTAGTACAGTAGAGTATCTCCTTGAGGGTTCTTAGTACAGTAGAGTATCTCCTTGAGGGTTCTTAGTACAGTAGAGTATCTCCTTGAGGGCTCTTAGTACAGTAGAGTATCTCCTTGAGGGTTCTTAGTACAGTATAGTGTCACCTTGAGGGCTCTTAGTACAGTAGAGTATCTCCTTGAGGGTTCTTAGTACAGTATAGTGTCTTCTTGAGGGCTCTTAGTACAGTAGAGTATCTCCTTGAGGGTTCTTAGTACAGTAGAGTATCTCCTTGAGGGCCCTTAGTACAGTAGAGTATCTCCTTGAGGGCCCTTAGTACAGTAGAGTATCTCCTTGAGGGCCCTTAGTACAGTAGAGTATCTCCTTGATGGTTCTTAGTACAGTAGAGTATCTCCTTGAGTGCTCTTAGTACAGTAGAGTATCTCCTTGAGGGCTCTTAGTACAGTAGAGTATCTCCTTGAGGGCTCTTAGTACAGTAGAGTATCTCCTTGAGGGTTCTTAGTACAAAAGAGTATCTCCTTGAGGGTTCTTAGTACAGTATAGTGTCTCCTTGAGGGCTCTTAGTACAGTAGAGTATCTCCTTGAGGGTTCTTAGTACAGTATAGTGTCTCCTTGAGGGCTCTTAGTACAGTAGAGTATCTCCTTGAGGGCTCTTAGTACAGTAGAGTATCTCCTTGAGGGTTCTTAGTACAGTAGAGTGTCTCCTTGAGGGCTCTTAGTACAGTAGAGTATCTCCTTGAGGGTTCTTAGTACAGTAGAGTATCTCCTTGAGGGTTCTTAGTACAGTAGAGTATCTCCTTGAGGGTTCTTAGTACAGTATAGTGTCTCCTTGAGGGCTCTTAGTACAGTATAGTGTCTCCTTGAGGGCTCTTAGTACAGTAGAGTATCTCCTTGAGGGTTCTTAGTACAGTAGAGTATCTCCTTGAGGGTTCTTAGTACAGTATAGTGTCTCCTTGAGGGCTCTTAGTACAGTAGAGTATCTCCTTGAGGGTTCTTAGTACAGTAGAGTATCTCCTTGAGGGTTCTTAGTACAGTAGAGTATCTCCTTGAGGGTTCTTAGTACAGTAGAGTATCTCCTTGAGGGCTCTTAGTACAGTATAGTGTCTCCTTGAGGGCTCTTAGTACAGTAGAGTATCTCCTTGAGGGTTCTTAGTACAGTATAGTGTCTTCTTGAGGGCTCTTAGTACAGTAGAGTATCTCCTTGAGGGTTCTTAGTACAGTAGAGTATCTCCTTCAGGGCTCTTAGTACAGTAGAGTATCTCCTTGAGGGTTCTTAGTACAGTAGAGTATCTCCTTGAGGGTTCTTAGTACAGTAGAGTATCTCCTTGAGGGTTCTTAGTACAGTATAGTGTCTCCTTGAGGGCTCTTAGTACAGTAGAGTATCTCCTTGAGGGTTCTTAGTACAGTAGAGTATCTCCTTGAGGGTTCTTAGTACAGTAGAGTATCTCCTTGAGGGTTCTTAGTACAGTAGAGTATCTCCTTGAGGGCTCTTAGTACAGTAGAGTATCTCCTTGAGGGTTCTTAAGTACAGTATAGTGTCACCTTGAGGGCTCTTAGTACAGTAGAGTATCTCCTTGAGGGTTCTTAGTACAGTATAGTGTCTTCTTGAGGGCTCTTAGTACAGTAGAGTATCTCCTTGAGGGTTCTTAGTACAGTAGAGTATCTCCTTGAGGGCCCTTAGTACAGTAGAGTGTCTCCTTGAGGGCCCTTAGTACAGTAGAGTATCTCCTTGAGGGCCCTTAGTACAGTAGAGTATCTCCTTGATGGTTCTTAGTACAGTAGAGTATCTCCTTGAGTGCTCTTAGTACAGTAGAGTATCTCCTTGAGGGCTCTTAGTACAGTAGAGTATCTCCTTGAGGGCTCTTAGTACAGTAGAGTATCTCCTTGAGGGTTCTTAGTACAAAAGAGTATCTCCTTGAGGGTTCTTAGTACAGTATAGTGTCTCCTTGAGGGCTCTTAGTACAGTAGAGTATCTCCTTGAGGGTTCTTAGTACAGTATAGTGTCTCCTTGAGGGCTCTTAGTACAGTAGAGTATCTCCTTGAGGGTTCTTAGTACAGTATAGTGTCTCCTTGAGGGCTCTTAGTACAGTAGAGTATCTCCTTGAGGGCTCTTAGTACAGTAGAGTATCTCCTTGAGGGTTCTTAGTACAGTAGAGTGTCTCCTTGAGGGCTCTTAGTACAGTAGAGTATCTCCTTGAGGGTTCTTAGTACAGTAGAGTATCTCCTTGAGGGTTCTTAGTACAGTAGAGTATCTCCTTGAGGGTTCTTAGTACAGTATAGTGTCTCCTTGAGGGCTCTTAGTACAGTATAGTGTCTCCTTGAGGGCTCTTAGTACAGTAGAGTATCTCCTTGAGGGTTCTTAGTACAGTATAGTGTCTCCTTGAGGGCTCTTAGTACAGTATAGTGTCTCCTTGAGGGCTCTTAGTACAGTAGAGTATCTCCTTGAGGGTTCTTAGTACAGTAGAGTATCTCCTTGAGGGTTCTTAGTACAGTATAGTGTCTCCTTGAGGGCTCTTAGTACAGTAGAGTATCTCCTTGAGGGTTCTTAGTACAGTAGAGTATCTCCTTGAGGGTTCTTAGTACAGTAGAGTATCTCCTTGAGGGTTCTTAGTACAGTAGAGTATCTCCTTGAGGGTTCTTAGTACAGTAGAGTATCTCCTTCAGGGCTCTTAGTACAGTAGAGTATCTCCTTGAGGGTTCTTAGTACAGTAGAGTATCTCCTTGAGGGTTCTTAGTACAGTAGAGTATCTCCTTGAGGGTTCTTAGTACAGTATAGTGTCTCCTTGAGGGCTCTTAGTACAGTAGAGTATCTCCTTGAGGGTTCTTAGTACAGTAGAGTATCTCCTTGAGGGTTCTTAGTACAGTAGAGTATCTCCTTGAGGGTTCTTAGTACAGTAGAGTATCTCCTTGAGGGCTCTTAGTACAGTAGAGTATCTCCTTGAGGGTTCTTAGTACAGTATAGTGTCACCTTGAGGGCTCTTAGTACAGTAGAGTATCTCCTTGAGGGTTCTTAGTACAGTATAGTGTCTTCTTGAGGGCTCTTAGTACAGTAGAGTATCTCCTTGAGGGTTCTTAGTACAGTAGAGTATCTCCTTGAGGGCCCTTAGTACAGTAGAGTATCTCCTTGAGGGCCCTTAGTACAGTAGAGTATCTCCTTGAGGGCCCTTAGTACAGTAGAGTATCTCCTTGATGGTTCTTAGTACAGTAGAGTATCTCCTTGAGTGCTCTTAGTACAGTAGAGTATCTCCTTGAGGGCTCTTAGTACAGTAGAGTATCTCCTTGAGGGCTCTTAGTACAGTAGAGTATCTCCTTGAGGGTTCTTAGTACAAAAGAGTATCTCCTTGAGGGTTCTTAGTACAGTATAGTGTCTCCTTGAGGGCTCTTAGTACAGTAGAGTATCTCCTTGAGGGTTCTTAGTACAGTATAGTGTCTCCTTGAGGGCTCTTAGTACAGTAGAGTATCTCCTTGAGGGCTCTTAGTACAGTAGAGTATCTCCTTGAGGGTTCTTAGTACAGTAGAGTGTCTCCTTGAGGGCTCTTAGTACAGTAGAGTATCTCCTTGAGGGTTCTTAGTACAGTAGAGTATCTCCTTGAGGGTTCTTAGTACAGTAGAGTATCTCCTTGAGGGTTCTTAGTACAGTATAGTGTCTCCTTGAGGGCTCTTAGTACAGTATAGTGTCTCCTTGAGGGCTCTTAGTACAGTAGAGTATCTCCTTGAGGGTTCTTAGTACAGTAGAGTATCTCCTTGAGGGCTCTTAGTACAGTAGAGTATCTCCTTGAGGGTTCTTAGTACAGTATAGTGTCTTCTTGAGGGCTCTTAGTACAGTAGAGTATCTCCTTGAGGGTTCTTAGTACAGTAGAGTATCTCCTTCAGGGCTCTTAGTACAGTAGAGTATCTCCTTGAGGGTTCTTAGTACAGTATAGTGTCTCCTTGAGGGCTCTTAGTACAGTATAGTGTCTCCTTGAGGGCTCTTAGTACAGTAGAGTATCTCCTTGAGGGTTCTTAGTACAGTAGAGTATCTCCTTGAGGGCTCTTAGTACAGTAGAGTATCTCCTTGAGGGTTCTTAGTACAGTATAGTGTCTTCTTGAGGGCTCTTAGTACAGTAGAGTATCTCCTTGAGGGTTCTTAGTACAGTAGAGTATCTCCTTCAGGGCTCTTAGTACAGTAGAGTATCTCCTTGAGGGTTCTTAGTACAGTAGAGTATCTCCTTGAGGGTTCTTAGTACAGTAGAGTATCTCCTTGAGGGTTCTTAGTACAGTATAGTGTCTCCTTGAGGGCTCTTAGTACAGTAGAGTATCTCCTTGAGGGTTCTTAGTACAGTAGAGTATCTCCTTGAGGGTTCTTAGTACAGTAGAGTATCTCCTTGAGGGTTCTTAGTACAGTAGAGTATCTCCTTGAGGGCTCTTAGTACAGTAGAGTATCTCCTTGAGGGTTCTTAGTACAGTATAGTGTCACCTTGAGGGCTCTTAGTACAGTAGAGTATCTCCTTGAGGGTTCTTAGTACAGTATAGTGTCTTCTTGAGGGCTCTTAGTACAGTAGAGTATCTCCTTGAGGGTTCTTAGTACAGTAGAGTATCTCCTTGAGGGCCCTTAGTACAGTAGAGTATCTCCTTGAGGGCCCTTAGTACAATAGAGTATCTCCTTGAGGGCCCTTAGTACAGTAGAGTATCTCCTTGATGGTTCTTAGTACAGTAGAGTATCTCCTTGAGTGCTCTTAGTACAGTAGAGTATCTCCTTGATGGCTCTTAGTACAGTAGAGTATCTCCTTGAGGGCTCTTAGTACAGTAGAGTATCTCCTTGAGGGTTCTTAGTACAAAAGAGTATCTCCTTGAGGGTTCTTAGTACAGTATAGTGTCTCCTTGAGGGCTCTTAGTACAGTAGAGTATCTCCTTGAGGGTTCTTAGTACAGTATAGTGTCTCCTTGAGGGCTCTTAGTACAGTAGAGTATCTCCTTGAGGGTTCTTAGTACAGTATAGTGTCTCCTTGAGGGCTCTTAGTACAGTAGAGTATCTCCT